>NC_048299.1:83286262-83320045 GCF_013100865.1 Trachemys scripta elegans
CCCTAAAACAATACTGTATCTGAGACTGAGCAAATAATATTCAATGAATCTGTCGAACTAGTCAGAGTTTTTTGTGAGGGGGTTGTTTTGTTTTGTTTTTTTGTGCTAAAACACTTTATTGTACAGCTTAGTCTTCTGCCCATGGCGGAAGCATAGTAATGTTTGAGATTTAATTAACTTCATGTGGCACTGCAGAAATGGGTAGCAAATCAATAATGAATGCCATTACAGTCACCTTATGCTGCTATAATTCTCTGTGTTTGGTTGCACTAATGAGGTCTTGTTTATTTGAGAAGCACTTCAATAGCAACCAGGAGATTATTTTTTTTAATTGCTGATCTCATGTCTGTCACTGGGGATATGAAGTAACCTCAGCTGAGACTCTATTAGTGGGGGCCAACGGTTTAAGACCCAAGAGGGGGAATATGACCCATTTTAATGGTGCTGTTGTATAGTGTTTCTCAGGCTGAGAAATTCTAAGTATTAAGCTTCAGTTGATGTAGCTGTGGAAATCGGCAGCTACTTTGTCCTTGTGCTTGGTAGTTAACTGGGCAGGGGACTGGACTCAATGACCTCTTGAGATCCCTTCCAGTCCTAGAATCTATGAATCTCTGTTTGGTAATGATTCTCCTGGAGAGTAATGGAAGTAAGTGAGTCTTTAGCAAACACTTTAGCATTTGCTTTGAACATCTCCTCAGGGCTCTTTCTGCATACCAAGCAGTGGCGGCTCCAGGGACCAGCGCTCCAAGTGCGTGCCTGGGGCGGCAAGCCGCGGGGGGTGGCCTGCCGGTCCCTGCGAGGGCGGCAGTCAGGCAGCCTTCAGCAGCATGCCTGCAGGAGGTCCACCGGTCCTGCGGATTCGGTGGCAATTCAGCAACGGGTACTCCGAAGCCGCGGGACTGACGAACCTCCCGCAGGCATGCCGCTGAATCCGCGGGACCGGGGACCTCCCTCAGGCATGCCACCGAAAGCTGCCTGCCTGCTGTGCTTGGAGCGGCAAAAAAGCTAGAGCCGCCCCTGATGCCAAGAAAGAAATGTATCTGACAACTCACTTTAGGATTGTCAGGATCTCTCCCAGGAAGGACTTATGGAGACTCTGACATCAAAGCACTCCCACGAACTTTTAGTGTGCAGTTGCAGAGTGAGTGGCAGGCTAGTGTGCTGTATGTTCACACCCAGGCAGGGCCAACGAGGGGGGGGAAGCCGGTACAAATTACCAGGGCCTGGCAGTCCAGAAGGGGGCCCGGGGCCCGGCTTCCCTGGCTTCGCTCCCCCTCCCCTCCCATCGTCGGCCCTGGTTAGCCGGTCCGCCCTTGCTGGGGGATCCGAAAAAAAATTTTCACTGGGGCCCGAACCAGCTCTCAGCAGCCCTGCACCCGGGCTTGCCACACACGAAGCCTCCATGTAGAAGTCACTAGTGAGAAAAAGTTAACTAAATTGAAGGGTGCAAAACAGGAGTGCTGAGAATTTTATAACACAGCAACCTGGACTGTTGTTAACCTGGAGAGCTGAGCTAAGGCAGCGTAATCTCCTTGCACATTCATCGGACCAATGGAATTTACTGTGGAGAAATATAGGAAAAGGGCCTGAGTATCCCTTGTGCCAGTTCATATGGCTGCCTGGTGTAGAGTAGAGGCTGCCTCCCATTCATAACGGGGACACACCATTTTATGAAGCCCCTGGCCACTATATCTGCTATAGGCTTCATAATAAAAAAAAAAAATAAGGAGGAGCAGAGGTGGAAAGTGGTTATAACAGAACCGCAAGGCCACTACATCAGGTCTCATGCCAGGATTACAGACCTGTACCACGCACTTTCAGGAAAGTATGTAAGCTCATTCCCTTCCATTAATTTGAATTATCACTTCCAATCGCCATTGTTTCCAGTGTAAATAGTTTCTAGTCTAAACAAATGCTCCTAGTTAGCACAGACAGACTCTATGTGGCATGGAAAATTTCATGCTACACCACATTGGCCAAGAAAATAATGCCCAGCATTGCTGTAGTTGAAATAATACTGTGTGATAGGCAAAACGGACATGCTGTATGTCAGAGATAAATGAACATGAAAGGAGATGCAGCTTAGGTTTTCCCAGCGTGCTTTTCTTTCCCCTGACTGTTTTGCCCTCTTTAGACATCAGAGCCTGTCAAATCTGCCAACTTCTGTAACTCACACCACGATAGGTACCAGACCTCACCCACTGCCCTTCATAGCACTGCTAATTCTTTGCGGGGAGCATCGACGCAGTACCAGAGCCACCCTGAATTACAGGAAAATTACACAGTCATTCTGATAAAACATATAGTGCTGTAACTCTTCATCTTCACTAATTTTTCTTTTTAAAACTATGATTTCTAGGACAAAACCCAGTAAATATTGTATCTGTTTGCACTGAATTGTAAATGAAGACGTTTAAAAAAAATACATAAACTACCTCACTGAATTCATTCCTCTTCCAGCATCCTTTAACAGCTGTTCTTGAAATAGCTTTACCTGCTACTCAAGGACTGTACATAGGTGTGTGGTACTTTAATTTCTGTCAGGCTTGAACACAAAGGAGCATATATTCTCCCCAGGATGTATGTGCATAATACTTTGTAATGACTTTGTTGTTGCACCTATTAAGAAGGCAGCAATAGAGTTGTTTGTTAGAGCCTACAGGAGTAATGAGTTTTCTCCTTGCAAGCTCTTGTCTTAACTCTCAAGTTGCTAGTTGGATTTTGGAGTGGATTATGTACCTCACTGGAGTGGAGTCATTATATTGCAGTCCCATCTCTGGGATAACCCATTCCCAACATACTGTTAATATCAGTGGGAATTTACATGTATGCACAAAGTCAACAATACACCTCACAACATGACCCTGACTGCTGTGTGTTTTAAAAAAAAGTGACCAACTCTTCTGTTATTGAATTGCAGCTCCAGAAACTGAAAAGATCACTCTCTTTCAAGACCAAAAGCTTACGGAGTAAAAGCGCAGACAACTTTTTCCAGAGGACTAACAGTGACGTGAAATTACAAGTTGATTTGCTGCCTGAGGTGAGCACCAGCACCAGCCAGCTCCCCAGCTCAGAGAGCCAGACCTCCACACCCATCAAACTCCAACAGCAGTCAGAAAGCAACCAGGTTCATGTTTTCCAGGAGTACATCTTCAAAAAACCCACCTTCTGTGATGTCTGCAACCACATGATTGTTGGTAAGAATTATTTTGTTTGTGTGTGAGAGAGAATATGCAGAGTGGCCTTCCCAGACCATATGTGACCATAGAGATGTTCTTGACAGTACTAGTCCAAAGGAACTTGGACTGACAATCCACACCAACCAGCCCATTAATATGTTCATGGGCTCCTTGATCTCACACTTCAAGCTGTGTAGTTAACATAGGTTGCAGCTTGACCCAAATAACAGATATCTCCCCATGATGACACGTAGGTATCACAACTCAGAAGCTATGGAGCCAAATTTTGCCCTGTTGGGTTTTGATGAACATTGGTTCCTGTTGGCTGTATTGCTAGAAAATATGGTAAAATGTCATTCATTATAATGAATCAAATAGAACGAAAGTCCCACACTGTTTCACTGCATTCCAAAGTGTTAATTACTATTCTGATTCACCCTACAGAGATTATGTGTAAATTCGCCCAAGTGTGGAGGCTTGCCACACCAGCTTTGCAATAGTGCTCCAGAAGAGGTAGAGAGAGGGGTGCAGGCAGGATGGCGGCACAGAGGCTGCATCCTCTACATGTCATGAGGGGTGGGGGTCCATGCCAGCCATCAATAGGCCAATAGGGAGGCTGTTACTCGAGAATGTTGGCCGGCACACTCAGTGTTGCAAATGATTCACTTAATCTGGGATGATTATCCTCCCACATACAATGATGTAAAGCAGGAGCAATTCCATTGAAATCAATGGAGTTATATCACTGTAAAAGTGAGTAAGTTGAGAGGAGAACCGGGCCCATGTTATTCCTCAGGAAAAATTAGAGTGGGGCAGTGAATACTTTCATGTAGAAAAAGTGACACGCTTCCTTGGCTCAAGTATTAGACAGAAACCTGCAGCAGCGCATATTCTTCAGTATGGTGGCAGATTTCAAAATACCAGGTGTGATGTGAGAAAATGTTTGTTTTCTGAGCTGTACATTGGACCAGTGCAAACTAGTGTAACTCCATGGAGTTCTGGGGAGCTGATGAGGATGTGGCCCCTTGTCTGTTGTGAGGTTCTCTGGCTCCCTTCTCTGAAGATGCTAGTATGCTCGTTTTTTCAGTTTGCGGCGTTAGTGGTGTTCTGTCTTAGCTTTTCCAGTGGTTCTAGGGCCCGGGGCCCTCCTGCAGAATTTTTAAATGGATGGTGGGCCAACAGAAGACATTGCCCTGGACTTCAGCTGTATTTAGTGATATTCCTATTGTGACGCTCTCTAAGGGTTGTGGGGCACCTCACCACTACCTGCCCTTAGCATGAAGGAGTCTTGTCTGTGCTTGCTGTGGGTCAGCTTCTTGAAACCACCAGCCTCTGGCAGCACAAGCACTGCCTTCCAGGCCTCTGTAGGTCTTGCTCTCTTTGTACAGGTAGCGATAGGCACACAACCTCCCAAGTCCTCAGAGCATTACCTGCAGTGTCTAGCCCTTTCTCCAATGAACACTGAATTACCTAGGCCTGCTGTTCCCAAAGGAACAGCGCACACCAGTTTGTAAGATTCAACTCAGGCCATTCATTTTGCTTAACACCACAGCACCGAGATGTATTTATGGTGGAAATAAGAATAAGTTTATTATCAAAGAACAGAGATTCCAATGATGGAGAATAAGAATATTGGAAACAAATGGCTACATACAAAACAAAATCATGACATGCTTTCTAGAGACTGCAATGAAATAACAGATTAACCTTCTCTCCAAAGAAGCTTATCTCACCCAAAGTCTACTCCAGCATTTTCAACCAAGCCTGGTTGTGACCTCATTTTCAGAAAAGAAATTTGCTGTCCATTTATTTCCTTGGTGAGGGATGCCCAGGCATCTCCTTTGTCTGCCTGCTCCCCCAAATATACTGAAACAAACCTTTGATGTGCATCTCAAGATATGGTTCTCTCCAGCAGCTGTCTTTTTCTTACTGTTAGTTTCTTTCTGAAATTCTTACAATTCTTCATTTGCATTCAGTTCAGCCTGGTGATAGGAGACCCAATTTGAATGAGACAGTAACCAATTTATGTGTAAACAGATGGCTAAACATCTCTGGACTGACAGACCCTGTTTTTCATCTTCGCTGGTGACCAGTGCCTTGATACAGACTCAACAGATTTTCAGTGTATTTGCATAACTCCTTGCACAACATCCTAGGGTGACCAGATGTCCTGATTTTATAGGGACAGTCCCGATTTTTGGGTCTTTTTATTATATTGGCTCCTATTACCCCCCACTCCCTGTCCCAATTTTTCACACTTGCTGTCTGGTCACCCTACAACATCCATACATGTATTTTGTGATGATATTGGTGAGAAGTGGGACACCGGCTTTCATCTGAGACCTCACATGACATTTTTTTGGTGAACTAGAACGCACGTACTAGAATTAGGAGGTCCCTGTAAGCCTTCTACACCTCCTTGCAGAAGAGGTTCTGGGGTTACACCTATGTTAAAAAGGAAGCCTTTGAAATTAAAATGTATTTTAAATAAAGTTTAAATATAATGTGGGAGTTGAAGACAGTGCTGCTCGCTGATCTTGGGCACAGAGGACTAAGCCCTATCTGGGGACAAGTCATCAAGTACTATTATATATAAGGTTTATAGCCTTAAAAAATCTTGAGAGGAGGAGAATAGTTTCCTGTTTGAGATCAGAGGCCATGAGAGAGTATTAACACCATGGAATAATAGAGGCCTAGAGCAAAAGAAGTATGGCTGGCGTGGGTCTGATTGAGGACAACAGGTTATTTAAACCAAATAGGCCAATGTGGATTTGTTCTCAAGTATTAGTTTCAAAAATGTATACAGCTGAGAATATAAGCTCAGAACAACTTTGCTTCCCACTCTTCACATTTTTAACTGTCTCTCACTAATGCTGTGAATGATGTAGATTAGTAAGACTGCAAACCAATACAATTCCAAAATATTATTGCTCTTTTGTAGGTAGGTGGGGCCAACTCCCTGCAGCAAGCACAGCTCCTGGAAGTCCAGTTCTTATACACCCTTGGCCTTTTTTCAGCTTCCTCCATGACACAGTTTAAACAGGCGAGGCCTGAAGCAGGGCGTATTACAAAACATCAGTTTGGCCCTACCTGCATCCTGAGCTGGATCTCCCCAGGGCTTCCCCTTGAAGGGCTTCCCACCCCTCACTTTAGCCCTTTTGCTACAGAAAGAAACCTTTTATCCCTGCTGAGTTGCAGCTAATGTGACCTACTTTCTCTGGCTGCCTGGATGAGTCAGGTGAATTGCTCAGACCTCTGCTATGCAGCTGTTGGTGCATCTTCCACTTGAAGGTGCAAGGAAAAGGTGTTTCGAGTTTTATTTTACCACATGGTACTCTACAGTCTAGACACCCTGTAAAGTTATGTATGGAACTGCTTCTATTACAGCAGTCCTCTCCATCTCTTCTTCCCATAGCCATGTTTGATCTTACATCATTGTATTATGGACTGACTGTGAAAACTGAATATTAATATTTGCTATAGCTCAGTTACTCCAGATAAGCTGTGTAACTGTGGGCCATAAGGCTGTTGAAACAAAACAGGCACTTTTGGGGGGAATCTCATCATATTTCCTGCTTCCAAATGAAAAAGCTTGTGCCAACCCACTTCTGCCTTGGTCAGTTGTGATTCTGAATGTTCATTGTAATAACATAACACCTTTCATTCTTTCCATTCATATTTTCCATCAGCTGTGATATTTAAGGGTAATGAGTATATGGCTCAAAATTCTTTATTGATTGGAGTGAAGGGAAGGCTGAAATATGTTTTGAAAACTTGTAAAGGTCACTGAGAGAAAGAGTCCAGGAAAATCTCCGCTTAGCTTCAGATGGTTTGATTTTTTTTTTTGTCATCCGGAAGGATTCCAGGCTCACTTTAAATGGAGCACTGATCTATGAACTGAACAGCACAGTTGGGTATGGTGCTGAATGATGAGCTCTGCACAGCATGCTCTTCTATCCTGCCAGTGTGTCAAAATCTTACTGTAGCTTAAGAGCTAACAAGAAACT
Source organism: Trachemys scripta elegans (assembly GCF_013100865.1). Taxonomy (NCBI): domain Eukaryota; kingdom Metazoa; phylum Chordata; order Testudines; family Emydidae; genus Trachemys; species Trachemys scripta. The sequence continues at coordinate 83,293,449 of NC_048299.1, forward strand.
TACAACGCAGACAGCAGGCTCTCTATGCTGCTCTTTTCACTGAAGGTAAAATTAAAGTGATGGAACATGAAACATCATCATCCTACAGAAAATGTGCGTATCACATCCCTCTTTGTCATCAAGTACAATGAGCCCAATTCTGCCTTTCAGTGAGGGCTCCCTTATTGTCTCAGTTTGTTCCTTTTACAGATGTAGAGTCAGGAGATAAAGGTCAAATACATATAACTGGTTTCAAAGTACAGAATAGGATGGGTACAATGAAAAGCGACTTTAGTGCTTTTCATATAGTGCATCCCAAAATGCATTACAACCCATTCGAAAGCACTCACAAGGTAAAATTCCTGTGGAAATGAACAGGACATGGAACATTAATATGCTTTAAGCTTGGGCTTAAAGATGGGAGGCCAAGCGTTGCTCTCAGTTGTTTGGATGCAATTCCCTTATGCTAGAGTGGCAAAAGGAGCATTTGGCACAGAGGCAGACCAAACCAAGGAGAGCCTTCCACACTCAGGGGAGCACTACAGGATAAAGGGAGCTCCCAACTTCGGGCAGTTTCTTGCAGTAGTACTTTGGGTATGTCTACACTGCAATAAAACACCCCCAGCTGACCCATGTCAGGTGACTTTGGGCTTGCTGATCTTAGGCTTCAGAGCAATAAAGTTGCAGTGTAGATGTTTGGGTTCAGGCTGAAGCCTGCACTCTGGGACTTTCCCCCTTCATGGGCTCCCAGAGCCCAGGCTCCAGCCTGCACACAAATGTCTACACTGCCATTTTATAGCACTGTAGCCCGAGCCCAAGTCAGCTGACACTGGCCAGTCGTGAGTGTTTAATAGGGTGACCGAATGAGAGGAACAAAATATCGGGACACCAGGAGGAGCAAAAGAGAGAAAAAAAAAAAGGCCAAGTGCTGCCGGCAGAGCAAAATATCGGGACAAATTGCGTCCCGACCAGAGATCTGTCGGGACACGGGACAAACACCGAAAAAGATGAACTTCAGGCCACGTTAAGAACATAAGAACGGCCATATTGGGTCAGACCAGAGGTCCATCTAGCCCAGTATCCTGTCTTCTTCAGATTTGTCACCTAAAAAGAATGGCTCAGGTTTGGGAATCTCTCTCACATCCTCAGCCATGAAGACCGATGCAAAGAATTCATTTCGTTTCTCTGCAATGGCTTATTGTCCTTGAGTGCTCCTTTAGCATCTGGTTCGTCCAGTGGTTATTTAGCAGGCTTCCTGCTTCTGATGTACTTTAAAAAAAATTGGTTTTACTTTTTGAGTCTTTGGCTAGCTGTTCTTCAAATTCTTTTTTGGCCTTCCTAATTATGTTTTTACATTTCATTTGCCAGAGTTTATGCTACTTTCTATTTTCCTCACTAGGATTTAACTTCCACTTTTTAAAGGATGCCTTTTTGCCTCTCACTGCTTCTTTGACTTTATTAGCCACCGTGGCACTTTTTTGATTCTCTTACTATGTTTTTTTTTTAATTTGGGGTATATATTTAAGTTGAGATTCTATTATGGTGTCTTTAAAAAGTGTCCATGCAGCTTGCAGGGATTTCACTCTAGTCACTGTACCTTTTAATTTCTGTTTAACTAACCTCCTCCTTTTTGTTTAGTTCCCATTTCTGAAATTAAATGCTAGAGTGTTGGGCTGCTGTGGTGTTTTCCCTGCCACCGGGATGTTAAATTTAATTATATTATAGTCACTATTACCAAGGACCTGTTCTACACCCAACTTCAGATGCTTCTTCTCGTTTTTTGTTTTCTTTTCTAAGATTTCACTTGTTTTAGGCAGAATGTGATAACTCAGTTCAATGTGAGGTGAAGGAAAAAGTCTGTCAGCATTTAATATCTACATACCAGCAAAGACAGGAACTGTAAATGTAATGCCACGTCAGAAAAAAGAATCTTAAAAAAGATAGGGTGATCAAAACCACGTGTTCTCTCTTTTCTCCCAGTCTATGGTGTGTCATCACTCATCACTATAGTACTTTGCGCTTAGCAGAAAACATTGTGTCAGTACTTCACACTTAGAAGAAAACATTGTGTATTTAAAAAACCCTGCTCCATCTGTGGCCCTCTTCTAAACATTTTACTCATTTACGATTCATTTCCCGTAATGACTCAGATGGCAAAAAAATCTTATTTTCCACACATTCCACGCAGGCTGCATGTAGTTAATACATCCTGTCTAAGGCAAATATAAGTGGCAAATCAACAAATTAACCCAACTTGGTTTTTAAAATATCTGACATGAAAATAAATCTGTTTAGAAATGTATTTTCAGTGTTCCCAGTCAGTAAATAGCCATTCATTTAAAACAACCTTATAACAGTTAATTATTTTCTTTAATTGAAAACACAGCAGTTGACTTTCACTACTCACCTTAACTCTGACCCATAACATCCACCCACCTTATGGTGATATGTATATTACAACTGCTATAAATCCATGAATAACTAACTTTCATTAAATCATTGAATATAAATTAAAGCAATAATACTTTCTGGATAGATGTCAGTTCACCCTAGCCTTCATAAAGCCAGTGTGAGGATTTAATGGGTATTCTGGGATCAGCAGCCCATGTAATAGATAGTGAATTCAGAATTTGCAAAAATGGGAAGGACAAGGCAAATGATCTCTGTCTGTCTAGATGCTGATCATCTGTGACATATCCATTCACGGATGGTCCTGTGACTGCAACAATCCTAATCTTATGTAGATTTTACCACTCTGATATTCACCTTTGTCACCCGAGAGAGAGATTACTGCAATATGCTCTCCTTGCAGAGTTATCGTAACTTTCTCCAATCTGGAAAAAACACTTTATTTTATTTTTCCGGTGGAAAAGTTTTAAAAAAACAAGAAGAAAACTGAAGGGGGCTGGAAGAGGAGAGAGAAAAAAATCACAAAGTTTTAATAAAGTGCAATACAAAATTCATGCATTAGTAATCCTATTTATCCCTCCAATGATAAAACAGCGCACACTGACAAACCAAACTCAGATGCAGTGTAAGCAGGTATAACTCAATTGCACTGAAGTTAATGGAATTGTGGCCATTTACACCAAAGCTGAATGTGGCCTCCGTTGCCACGGCTTTGATATGAAGCCTTCAGTTGAAATGACGTGGGCTTGTATTTTTAGTAGGGCGGGGGATTTTTGCTACATATAGTATCTGTTCAGTTGTTTAGGGGGGTTTTTCTGTTTAAGTAATTGATCTAAAGGATCTATCGCTGATGAGAAACTCCTAAGCTATATGCATTATCTGTAGTACCTTTGACTGCTTTTTCTGAAACTGAAGAACTTTGTAACCAAAAGTGTGCACCTGGAAAAATCCATCACAGGATTCATGTGCACTAGGGTTCGTGCCTCAGAATTAGGATAAAGTACCGAGTATCTCTGCTGAATTTAAGCTTCCTAATTGAAGGCCCGATGTGGCAAACTGTTTACGTGCCTGAGTAGTCTTTATTGACACGATCATCCCCTAAAGCCAATGGCCAAGATTGTTCCCTTTTGAGGAGGATGGAACCTGCAGGAGTGGATTCTAGTGGAGAAGATCTTTGTGGGGAAAGTTTACAGGAACAGCATTGAAACCTGGCAGGTCCACGAGAATCCGAATGAGACCAGGCCATCCACAGAGAGGCTCTGTACCATCACATGAGGTTTGGGCCCAGCCAGAAGTCTCAGCTGGCTCCTTTCCAGAGCCACTTCCTAGCTGTGATAGTTCCTAAGGCTCCTGTGAGACTCAGTGCAAAGAATAATACTGCTTGTGACTGTATTAACTTTTTCACTAGATCTTTCAGGATCAGAGGAAAAATCATGTGCGTTGCCCTCCTTCTGTGCTCACTGCCAGTCTCTCCTCAGCCATGTTTACACTAGCACTTATATCAGCAAAACTTTTGTTGCTCAGGGGTGTGGAAAAAACACTCCCCCTGAGTGACATAAGTTTTGCCAGCATAAGTGCTTGCATGCACAGCGCTATGTCATTGGAAGAGCATCCCAATGTAGCTACCACCGCTCATTGATGGGAGCTATGCTGCTGTAAGCCTGTAAGTGTAGACATGGCTTTCTTCCCAGTCTCCACACTATCCCCTGGCACAGACCCTGTTTTAGGGGGAGTGGGAGGAATATTGCCACAGACGTTGATAAACCCATTTCTATACAGAATGGGGGAGATCTACATGTGATGGTTCTGCTCTGTGTGGGTATAGGGGGCATGATAGGCCCAATGGATCTACTTGTGTGAGTAAGGGTTTAGAGGACTGAGCCATATTCTTCTGTTCAAAGGGTATCCTATATATTATTATTGCAAGAGGACAGAGTAATTCCCTTATCCCTTTAGGTGTATTTTCAAAAGCACCTGAGAGAATTAGGTGCTCACTCTGACTGACTCTAATGGGAGTTTGGCACTTTTTTCCTTGAAGCACTCTTAAAAATCCCAGCCTAATGTTTACTTTAGCTTCATCTAGTCTCTTCTGTGAAGAGTTAGTGGGAAACAGACATTAAGCATTCGTAAAAGGCAGCAGCAGAACTTGGTATAAAACCTTAACTTATAAATACCTGTTAGCTTGAAATTAATATTGTAACAGGCTTTGATTTTTTTGTTAAAATTGGCTATCGATAAGTACTAACCCCTACCACTGATAATGTAACACAGTTAAATGTAGCACTAGTTATACTGCAGTAGTCCATAGGCAATCAGCTGCGCCTTTTGTAATATAGCCCTGAAAGAACAGTAATTGATTCCAGCCCTGTAGCTACCTCTCCTGTTGGTTGTAAGAGTGCCCAGTGATATCCAGCCATAAGTCTGTAAAGAAACAGAGGAATGTACAGCACCTCTGTGTGAAATTGATATTTCTCTTTGGTAGTAGGGATCTAAGCATACTTTAAAGTGAATATTGAAAAGCAAATATTGGGTCTGTTTATCCTTTGGGAGGACTTGCTCCTCTGAGATGAGGTTAGAATTTTATCTTTAAATTGCCTAGAAAAGAGCTTGGAAGCCCACTTCAAATTCTAATTTGTCCTTGCAAGGCATCAAGCATAGTTCATATTTGTTACTTTATTATTTTTAACTAACTGTAAATTTTAGAAAATTAATGTGTTTAATCTCCAGTTGGTCACTTTCAGGCAGCTGGGTAAAGTTTGTTGCCTAACAGACAGGAAGGTGGGCAAAACTTTCAAAAGTACGTTGTCAAGGCACTTCGAACCCAGACTACTTGTGAAAACACTACTACCGCTGAAACAATTCTCACTAAATGTGTTTTTGACGGCCCCATGATTGCTCAGTAGCGACACTGCTGTATCGACCAATACAACAGAAGACTGTGGGGAGAACCTAGACTTCAAATGCACCACCGGACCGGGTTGGGGGGGGGGAACCATTTTCAAAAAGTACTTTCCTGAGGCTAATGCTGCTGTCAAGTGTGACTCTCTTCTAACTGACCTTTTTAGGAAGCACTTTATTTTTCTACCTCTAGACCTGTCTTTGTAGGCCATCTAAATATTGCAATTATATAGAAGACTGCAGTTACTGCTTGCTTGGTAAGTGTGATGAAGGGCCAAGTCAATGGGAGTTTCACCTTAAGGACTGCAGGAACCATAAAGTAAGTCAATTAATGGAGTTGCTTTTTCAAGAAAGTAAAATGTTGCATATAGCAAGGATGGCAAAAGCGCCCCACACAGGAAGCTACAGCATAGCTTGTGGCTAGCGTTATCGTTAAGACAGCAGCATGGCTTAGAGATGTGATGATCCTAGTAGCCAACATGCAGCACTGCATGATGTGACCCATTGCTACTCTTGGCCATACTTTCATATTACAAATGGAAGTGGATGCCAGCAGCTCCATTTTGTGACCATTGTGTTTCTGGATCCTACATTGGATGAAGTTGAGGTGCCCCAGTATAAACAAACGATGAAGTCTTTGCCTTCTTTGACACAAGTATATTTTATATGTGTGGGTGCAGAGGATATTATACACCTGCTGACACCCCAGCCTGACACTCACGAGGACACACCAGATAGTTGATGCTTACGACTAGATTATAAATCTTTTTTTCCTGCTAACAGCGACTCTGATTACAACTTGTCTATGGCTGGGAGGTTCCCTTGTTATCTGCATGAGGTAACTTGGAAACAAAATATTTGGTCACTACCTGAAGAGCATACTCTAGGGATACGTCTACATTGCAATTAAAAACCCATGGCTGGCCTGTGCCAACTGACTCAAGCTCATGGGCATGGGCTTGGGCTAAGGGGCTGTTCAATTGTAGTGTAGACGTTCAGACTCAGGCTGAAGCCTGGACTTTAGGACCCTGTGAGGTGGGAGGGCCCCGGAGCCTGGGCTGCAGTCCAAGCCCAAACATCTACACTGCAATTAAACAGTCCCTTAGCCTGAGCCCCTCAAGCCCAAGTCAGCTGTCATGGGCCAACTGTGGGTGTCTAATTACACTGTAGAAGTACAGTATATTTCTTATCTCAGCTCTAACCACAGTTCTGTCTCATGACATTTTGTGCTATGACATTTCATTTCATTGAGACCAATTATTGTAAAAGGAACCATACAAATTTAAGTCCCTGTAAATGAATTTTATCCGAGAGAACTCAGGTAAAGCTTCAGGTTTCACTGAGATCCTCTTTGAAGTGCCTTTGGTAGAGTTATGCTCATTTGGTCAAGAGAAAGTAACAAAGCAGGTGACTTATCTTTCCAGTGTAAGCAACATAAAAAATTGATTTTGGACTCAAGTTAATTATTTGCCAGGAATTATTTGCGGAAAGTATTTTCAAATAATTCTGAATAAGGAGTTAACCAATCTGTTTGCAGCCAATTCATGAAAAGAAAAGCAACATTCATCAAGTAAATAATTTATTAGGAACCACTCTAGACCGCGATCCTGACCTCTTTATGTGAAACTGTGCTGGGAGCAGAGTGGTGGCAGCTTTGTAGTGGATGCCAGAGCCAGACAGCTAGCACAGTGAAGGATGGCTTGAGGGTACTCGGTGGGGACATGTGGTGGAACACACCCTTCTCTCTTTTTGAAAGGATCCGCTTGCACTCCCATTTAATCCCTGTTTCACGCCACAGAGTATGCACTGGAGTAGTGGAGCTCTGACCAGGCCCATTAATGTGGGGGATCAGGGAGAAAAAGGGCCTGGACATCATCTTCCCCCAGTAGCATCTATGAAGCAGTGTGCAAGAGTCAACTTTAAAGCCACGACCAGTGTTTCCATAATAGCTATAACTGGCTCCCTTGTTGATAAACTCAGTAGCGAGGTTATGGACTGAATGTATGTGAAGATGCCAGCTGGTCCTTAGTTCCAGGCCAGGGTTGAGGCATATTCATTGGTCAGTGTAGAATGCAGCAAACTTCCGTATCTAGGGCTCTTGATGCGGCACCTTTCACCAGCACTAATGTGTCTCACACACACACCAAGGACAATGACACATGGAAAGCTCAAAATAGATCCTGTGCTGCCCTAGATCTTTTAAGAATCATCAGGTATTTGCAGAAAGGAGAACACCTTGCATTCCTCTTTAAGCATGCACACAGAATAGTTCCCTGGAGCTTGCTGGGAAGAGAGAGGGTATTGTTAGCAGCAGTATGGGGTGCAAGCTACGTACATGCTTACGGGTGAATACTGAGGTGCTGCGTGCTATGGGATGTCTTAAAGTTACTGGCAGTGGTCAGCAGTCATCTTCTGGTTTGTTCAGCATGAAAGTTCATATTTACCCTGTTCTGATCTAGCTGTAGCCGTAGGTGATACTGGCAACCACTGAGGGTAACACATCTGAAAGGGCACCAGAAAAGAGGGCACAGGAAGGCTGCCTCTGAAGGTGCAGCAGATTTGAGTCATCCTGTGAAAAACATTTGTTGTCTGGCTCCAAGAAGACTACACTATTTAGGAGTGCTTTGCATCCAACAGGGAGATCCTTCCTGCTCCTGCACACCCTTTTGGTTAACTCCCTTTGAAACACCATTGCAGCTAGGGGCACCTTTGGGAGAGTAAGCACCAAATCCATTTATTGTCTAGGACTGGGAATTTAGAAGGAGCCTATGGGGATTAACTGAATTTGAATGGGATTTGGGTACCTAGCTCCCTTAGGTTCTTTTGAAACAACCAGTCTTGAGCTCTGTCGTACCTAAGGAGAGAGAGCCCTGTTCCCATTCTGCGTGGGAGCTTGTTTGTGATATAGCATTTGTTATCATTAGGGGTGGATACAGCCCAAACTTCACCCCTTTCTACAAACCAAACCTGAATTTTTGTAAGGTTCTGATTGGTTCAGATAAAACCCTTTGCTGATTTCCAAAAGCCAGCCCCTCAACAAGTCCCTTTCTGAAACATACACACAAGTCCCCTTACATTTGAAGTTATGCTGTTGGGGACTAGCTCACCTGATCGGCTCCACTGGATCCTAAATACAAACCACTGGATTATAACTCTCCCAATTTCCTTCCCTGTCTCTAGTACACTTAGGCCTTGTCTAGGCTTGGGATTTAGCTATCAGACCAGAAACTGGTATATTTGCTCTCGTGCAAACCCCAAGTGTAGAGAAGGAAAGCCAAAATTTGCACTGGTTCAATTTACTCCAGCTTGAATCCAGGGTAAACTCAACCAATGCAAATCATGGCTCTTGAAACCTACATCTGGAGTTTGCAGCAGGGCAGCTACTGAACACTGAATGAAGGCTATTCCCAAAGATATACAAGGCCTTATTCATCTGGCTGAACTAATGACCAAAGCCTATGAAATATAATGAATTTTTTATTTACCAGTCAAATTATCTGGCTCCAAAGATTGACCCAAAGGAAGAAAAGTGCCTTTCACGTATATTGAAGAGATGGAGTGAAGTCCTGTATTGATCATGTGAAAGAGATCTTTCCAGCAAATGAGAGGCTTTCTTCTTTTTAAAAAAATTATGTCCTTTGCAGCTACTGTGTAGAGTTGTTTTTAAGCTATCACTGCTGTGTTGAGTAAACCATAGATCCAGGACCAAATTCTATTCAAAGGTTGTAACTGATGGCAGAGTTTACCTATTTCTGTGTCCAACACTTAATATGAGAGCTGGTCAGAAATTTTCCAATGAAATGTTTTTCTGTTGGAAAATACTATTTCATCAAAACCAAAACTTTCTGTGGGAAGTATCCATTTCAACAAAATTTTATTCTGAAAAAAAAAAAATTGAAATGAAGCATCTTGATAATGACTACTCCATTTCAAATGATTTTTTATTTCAAAATGACTTTTTGCTTCAAAATGTATTTCATAATATAAAAAAGTAGGGCTTTTAGGGCTTGTCGATTAATCACAATTAACTCACGTGATTAATTTTTAATCATGATTAATTTTTTTAGTTAATCGTGATTAATCGCAGTTTTAATTGCACTGTTAATAGAATAATAGATTTTTTTTGTTACATAACTGCACTCAAAAACAAAACAATGTAAAACTTTAGAGTCTACAAGTCCACTCAGTCCTATTTCTTGTTCAGCCAATCGCTAAGACAAACACGTTTGTTTACATTTATGGGAGATAATGCTGCCCACTTCTTGTTTACAATGACACTTTACAGTGAGAACAGGCGTTTGCAGGGCACTTTTGTCGCTAGCATTGCAGGGTATTTACGTGTCTGATGCACTAAACATTTGTATGCGCCTTCATGCTCCGGCCACCATTCGAGAGGACATGCTTCCATGCTGATGATGCTCGTTAAAAAAATAATGCATTAACTAAATTTGTGATACAATTCTCCCCCAAGGAGTTTAATGTCTCCTACTCTGTTTTACCTGCTTGCTGCCATATATTTCATGTTATAGCAGTCTCAGATGGTGACCCAGCACATGTTGCTCATTTCAAGAACACCTTCAATGCAGATTTGACAAAATGCAAAGAAAGTACCAATGTGATAGCTACAGCACTCGACCCAAGATTTAAGAATCTGAAGTGCCTTCCAAAATCTGAGAGGGACGAGGTGTGGCGCATGTTTTCAGAAGTCTTAAAAGAGTAACACTCTGATGCAGAAATTAGAGAACCCGAAACACCAAAAAAGAAAATCAGCCTTCTGCTGGTGGCATCTGATTGACTCAGATGATGAAAATGAACAAGCGTCGGTCCGCACTGCTTTGGATGGTTATCGAGTAGAACCCATTATCAGCATGGACACATGTCCTCTCGAATGGTGATTGAAGCATGAAGGGACATATGAATCTTTAGTGAGTCTGGCACATAAATATCTTGTGACGCCAGTGTCATAACTATAAAGGGAAGGGTAACAGCTGTCCTGTGTACAGTACTATAAAATCCCTCCTGGCCAGAGACTCCAAAATCCTTTTCCCTGTAAAGGGTTAAGAAGCTCAGGTAACCTGGCTGACATCTGACCTAAAGGACCAATAAGGGGACAAGATACTTTCAAATCTTGGGGGGGGAAGGCTTTTGTTTGTGTTCTTTGTTTGGGAGGCGTTCGTTCTCGGGACTGAGAGGGACCAGACATCAATCCAGGTTCTCCACATCTTTCTAAACAAGTCTCTCCTATTTCAAACTTGTAAGTAAATAGCCAGGCAAGGCGTCTTAGTTTTCCTTTGTTTTCTCAACTTGTAAATGTACCTTTTACTAGAGTGTTTATCTTTGTTTGCTGTACTTTGAACCTGAGACTAGAGGGGAGTCCTCTGAGCTCTTTAAGTTTGATTACCCTGTAAGGTTAATTTCCATACTGATTTTACAGAGATGATTTTTACCTTTTTCTTTAATTAAAAGTCTTCTTTTTAAGAACCTGATTGATTTTTCCTTGTTTTAAGATCCAAGGGGTTTGGATCTTGATTCACCAGGAGTTGGTGGAAGGAAGGAGGGGGGATGGTTAATTTATCCCTGTTGTAGATCCCAAGGGGTTTGGATCTGTACTCACCAGGGAATTGGTGAAAGGTTTCTCAGGGCTTCCCAGGGAGGGAAAAATTGGGAAATGGTGGCAGCGGAACCAGAGCTAAGCTGGTAGTTAAGCTTAGAAGTTTTCATGCAGGCCCCTACATTTGTACCCTAAAGTTCAAAGTGGGGATCCAGCCTTGACAGCCAGCTACAACAATGCCATGCAAACACCTGTTCTCACTTTCAGGTGACATTGTGAACAAGAAGTGGGCAGCATTATCTCCTGCAAAAGTAAACAAACTTGTTTGGCTGACCAATTGGCTGAACAGGAAGTAGGAGTGAGTGGACTTGTCTGCGCTAAAGTTTTACATAGTTTTATTTTTGAATGCAGGCTTTTTTGGTACATAATTCTACATTTTTACGATAAAGAGATTGCACTACTGTACTTGTATTAGGTGAATTGAAAAATGCTATTTCTCTTGTTTTTTACAGTGCAAATATTTGTAATCTAAAATAAATATACAGTGAGCCCTGTATACTCTGTATTCTGTATTGTAAGTGAAATCAATATATTTGAAAATGTAGAAAACATCCAAAACTATTTAAATAAATGGTATCCTATTATTGTTTAACAGTGCGATTAATCGCGATTAATTTTTTAATTGCTTGACAGCCCTAAAAAAAAAAAGTCAAAATCAAAATGAAATGCTTCAGCTGACCCAAAACAAATGTTTTGAAAATTTGAAATCGCTGAATTTCCTGTGAAATGGTTCCTGTACAGCTCTACTAAATATGATACTTGGGGTTATCCTCACTCAGGGCCAAATTATGCCCACCCGCACACACCTGTGGCTTCAGCTCAAGTCAGTTAGGCCTGGTCCCCACTAAGCCCCCACTTCAGACTAAGGTACGCAAATTCAGCTACGTTAATAACGTAGCTGAATTCGAAGTACCTTAGTCCGAACTTACCACGGTCCAGACGTGGCAGGAAGGCTCCCCCGTTGATGCTGCGTACTCCTCTCGGCGAGCTGGAGTACCGGCGTCGACGGCGAGCACTTCCGGGATCGATCCGGGATCGATTTATCGCGTCTTAACCAGACGCGATAAATCGATCCCAGAACATCAATTGCCTGCCGCCGGACCCTCCGGTAAGTGAAGACGTACCCTTAGAGCTGAATGTGCCTCCAAGAGCAGAATTTGGCTTCAGATTAGAAAATTGCATGTAGCCAGATTCTGAGGCGCGTGTGTGTAGTTATCCTCTGCTGCTCGCTCCTGGGCAGCTTCTGTGACATGGGGGGAAGATGGAGGGAGGGAGGGGTTGCAAAAGTAAGTCAGATATCTGTCTTTTCATTTGGCCGGCTCCAGAATCAGCTCTGCTGCTCTGTCTGCATTAACAAAGTCCAGGTACACAACAGAGAAGTTGGTATGACAAATTAGTGTTCGTACCACAAGAGGAAACAGCCAAAGCTTTAAGAAGTTTGGAACAGCAGAAGCGCAGAGGGCAATCAGCTGTTTACATATCAAGGGTTTTTTTTTAAGTCAAATTGTCTTAATCCTTTGGCACACAGCATTCTCTTTCACTTCAGATTCATTGGTAATGGAGTGCCACAAGCAACAAAAACGTTAAACAGTTATTAGCAGAACAGAGGGGATAAAAAATCCCCTATCTGTGATGTACTCAGAACAGATTGTTCTTCTATTTCCCAGCGTGGGGTTCCTTTCCCCCTTCTCAGTATAGCGAATGCACTGCTCTACATTTTACAGCCAATGCTTTGGTCTGATAGTATTTTCTCACCTTCCAGGTTCCTAGTCCTGGGTTGTAGACCTCAGAAAATTGCAGGTTTAGTACAGATAAGCATCTGAACTTTTGAGAAGCTTATCCCATAAAACACTCAGGAGCCAGTTTTTTAAATCAGGTGTCCGTTTTTGCAGGTTTGAAAAGACAGGTGCAAATAACTTGTGCCTACACAAATAGAGGCCATTAAAAATCTGGCTTCCCGAATCAAAAATCTCTTTTTGATCTAGGAATTGAACTGTAAATCTCATTTGATTGGACTTTCTGGCAAGTTTATCTGCCCAAACTAAGCCCAAACCCTTGGCCTTTACTGGTCCTTACTTCAGCCACTTCTCCTGTTCTTTATTCTATTCTGGTCAGGTTCTTATACCACCCTCATCTCCAGAGTATCTGAGTGCTTTCCAGAAGTAGCTCTCCCCTTTTCTACCAGTTACCCTCCATGGGAAATCTTCTATAGGAAGATTTTTTTTAAACATTTAATTATTTAACATCTGCTGTAGTATGTATGGTCGTGACTGAAGTAAAGACACTGAAATCCATAGTTAGGCATCCAATGTTGCCTGATTTTCATGAGCAAGCCCGGTGCTCGGACTCTGAAAATCAGGCCACAGACTTAGGTTGTGTCCGTTGAGGAAACCCAACTTAAAAACGTTGGCCTAAATCTGGCTTCTATTGTAGTATCCTGTAGTGTTTTTAAAGATGTGTTTGTGTTGCTTATTTTATCTGAACCACTTTTCCGTGTTAAAAATATTGTCTCGTACCTATTGCTTCTTGCTGTTTAGCAAGTTCCAGCAGCGGTGATAAATCTGAATATTAGTACTGTGCTTCTTTAGGCAGTTTTTATCTGCCTTTCAGATAAAACAACCCTCTACAAAGTTCTGTTGCATGTGGCTTGCAAAGAACTCACCTGACGCTGGCAATCCTTGTTTTGCAGAGGAGTAGTTGCTATTGAGACATCAATGCCAGTTTGTTTAAAATACAGTAAATTAGAGATGATTTATTCCATTTGTGTTTTGGCTTTAATAATACATTTGGCTGTTAATTTATTTATCATGTTGCTCTTGCATCGTAACCAACATTTAGATAATCATCGACAAGAGGTGATATTTTAAGAAATGTGGTGGTGGATAGTTCCTTTCAAGGAGAGAAGCAGTTAGCAAAGCTGCTGAATATTTGATAAGTGAATGCTGGGAGAACTCTGGCTTTATGTGTTTACTGTGAGGCAATCAGCTCACCATCTTCATAACATTAAAGGGTCTAGAGTGAAATTCGCCCTTGTACAGAAGGCCAGTGTGCCACTTAAGCCCTATTTCAAGGATCGATTCATGACCTAATAACTGAGTAATGGTGTTACTGCTGTAGACATTACGGAGCTGAATTACAGATGGAACAAGTGTGTTTTCACCAATGCACGCTGGAGAGAGAAAAATAAACTTATGTGTGACATCTTTAATGGTGAAGGGTTTTTTTCTGGACCAATCCCTGAAGAAAAACTTGCCCGTTCATTAATTTTGTCCTAACACAATATTTCTAAAGAAAGCTCTGTCACTGGGAAGTCACTTCTAATTTTATGCTCTGTTTTCCAGCCTGCCTGCATACAAAAGAACTCTTTTTTTTTTTTTACCAGTCTATTTCTACATGTTAAAAAAAGCTATCTGAAATTCTTAAGCAGCTCTGGATGCATGGGAACTAAAGGTGACTCAAGCAGAAATGAATTTCCTGCCCTAAAACGTTAACATCCTATCTTCTGCTGATTGATACGTTGTTAATATATTATGCTCAGGGAGGTTTGTACACAGTTTGACACTATATTTCACGATTCATTGAAAAGAGTGATTTCAAGGCTATGCTGAAGTTCTCTATCCTTAACAACCAACAGAAATGTGTAATAATAAAAAAAAAAAAAAAAAAAGTAAAGGTGTAAACTTCACAACACATCAAAGTCAGACCAATACTGTCACTTTTTTAAGGCAGATCACTATAAATAAATTCTTTGCCTCTTTTCATTACTCTGTCAGTTTTTAAATTATATGTAGAGGTTTTTAAATCCTCCATCCTACAGATCCACCCCTCACATCTGGAACCCCTGTTCCACTGAGTTCAGGCAGTAGCAGAACCTTTGATAGAGAGGGCTGTTTGACGTGCTATTTCTTTTCTTAACAAAGAAAAGAGAAATTGATCCTTATGAACTATGCCAGACTATTTATCTATAGCACAGGGAGGAACAATACAAGTTGGCCCTTCACCCGCCCACCAATGTAGCTTGCTCCCAACATCGAGGGACTATCTCTGCTTGGTAGACGATATTTCATCAGCCCATTCAGTCCTGGCCCCCTCTGTTGAGGAGGCCCTTGGGGTTGCCGATTTTGCTCATGATTTTATGTGATGTGGATATCTGACCGGGAACTATTTGTTTTACATAGGCCACCCTGTGGCCATCACATCACAACTTTCATTTGCAACCAACTTAAGCAGGACTACTGGAACTCTCGACTTAGATGGGAAAGGCTTTGAGTTTGACCTTCAGCTGGTGCAAATGGTTTCAATAGGATTATGCCTATTTACACCAGCTATGGGGGGAGGGAGTTGCCCAGTGGGCAATTAGGGCAATTCTAGCCCTTGCTGTAGCCAGTCTGGGATGGAGCAAGAAGTTCCATCTGTCACATGATCAGGATCGACACTTCCATTAGGGGACACTTCCATTAGGGGATCCTAGGGCGGCAGGATTTGGGGGGCAGTATTTTGCTGTGCTCGGCAGAAATTCGGCGGCGGGGGGTCCCTCCGCTCTGGGTTTTCAGCAGAAATTCAGCTGCGGGTCCTTCACTTGCTCCAGGACCCGCTGCCGAAGTGTCCCGAAGACGCGGAGCAGAAGGACCCCCGCTGCCGAATGCTCAAAGGAGGAGCGCTGCAGCCTAGGGTGGCAAAACTCTGGTGCCACTCCTGCACCTGATTGTCAGCCCTGGGAAGGAACCATCGATCAGAGGCGCTAAAGTAGGAATGCAGAGATCTCCTTTCCACCCTCAACTCAGCAGCCAAAAAAATGTGGGGGTTAGGGAGGGGAATTAGGGAGAGGAAACTTAAAGTGTAACAGCTCTTCCGGTCCCTTCTTTGCTCCTGTAAAAAGAGTCAGTTTGCTTCCTTCTCCTCCCCACACCTTTCCCTTGCTGCAACACCAGGCCTGAGAGGAAGTGGGAGAGGGAGGGAAAAACCCCTGAAGCTCTCCCCCAGGCCTGGGAAGGGTGAGAAGAGAATCCTACTCCGCAGCCTCTGGGAGGAGCAGAGGTGTGCTGTGGGCAAGGGAACAGCTGTGCAGCTGAGGGGAGCAGAATTAATATAAGTGGCTGGATGTGTCTAGGTGCCTGTCTGGAGGGAGAGAGGGGCAGATGTGGGGATGGGGTAGACACAGAATTAATAAATTAAAGTGTTTGGGTTTGGGAAGAAGCTGGAGGTTCCGCACCGTCAGGCACTTGGAGGTCTGCAAAAACCAAACGACAGACCAAAACCCACATGTATCTATTTGAAACTTACCGTGATTTTTGAAAAAGCAGCAAAGAGTCCTGTGGCACCTTATAGACTAACAGATGTATAGGAGCATGAGCTTTCGTGGGTGAATACCCACCTGATGATGCATTGGAGAGGTTTTATCTGGGGACTGTATGTGATGGCCAGTGGAGTTCTGTTGGTTTCTTTCTTGGGCTTGTCTTGCAGTAGGAGGCTTCTGGGTACACATCTGGCTGTGTTGAGCTGTTTCCTTATTTCCTCATGCGGTTATCGTAGTTTTGAGAATGCTTGGTGAAGATTTTGTAGGTATTGGTCTCTGTCTGACGGGTTGGAGCAGATACAGTTGTATCTCAGTGCTTGGCTGTAGACAATGGATCATGTGGTGTGTCCAGGACGGAAGCTGGAGGCATGAAGGTAGGCGTAGCGGTCGGTGGGTTTTCGGTATAGGGTGGTGTTAACGTGACCGTCACTTATTTGCACCTTGGTGTCTAGGAAGTGGACCTCCCGTGTAGATTGGTCCAGCCTGAGGTTGATGGTGGGGTGGAAGCTGTTGAAATCAGGGTGAAATTTTTCCAGAGTCTCCGTCCCATGGGTCCAGATGATGAAGATGTCATCAATGTAGCGTAGGTAGAGAAGGGGCATGAGTGGATGAGAGCTGAGGAAGCGTTGTTCCAGGTCAGCCATAAAAATGTTGGCATATTGTGGGGCCATGCGGGTGCCCATAGCGGTGCCACTGGTCTGGAGGTATATATTGTCATCAAATTTGAAATAGTTGTGTGTGAGGATAAAGTCACAGAGCACAGCAACCAGTTGCGCTGTGGCATCTTCAGGTATACTGTTCCTCACAGCTTGTATTCCATCTCTGTGTGTGGGGGATGTTTGTGTAGAGAGCCTCTACATCCATGGTGGCTAGGATGGTGTTTTCTGGAAGGTCACCAATGCATTGTAGTTTTCTCAGGAAATCAGTGGTGTCATGGAGATAGCTGGGAGTGTTGGTGGCATAGGGTCTGAGTAGGGAGTCCACATATCCAGACAGTCCTTCAGTGAGGGTGCCAATGCCCGAGATGATGGGGCATCCAGGATTTCCGGGTTTGTGGATCTTGGGTAGTAGATAGAATAATCCCGGTCGGGGCTCTAAGGGGATGTTGATTTGTTCCTGTGTTAGTGTAGGGAGTCCTGAGTAGATGGTGCAGTTTCTTAGTATATTCCTCAGTGGGATCTGAGGGAAGTGGCCTGTGATTTTTGAGTCCATTTCATGATTTTGGGGGAAAGGGTCTGACTCAGGATTTTTGAACTTTTGGGCTTGGCAATGCCACCTACCAAATACCAGTCCTGGAGCCATCCAGTTCTACAGCTGAAGCATTGATGCGGGAGGGAGTTTATCCACTGGTGGACAGCAGCAGAAACAGGAAGTGGTCACAGAGAAATTTAGAAATAATGAATATTATTTTTAAAACTAAGCAAAAAGTAAACAATGCAAGCAAAGAGGGGGTGAGAGGTTGAGGAATGAGCAGAGGCCAATGAGGTCATCTGATGGACTTTTCTTTATGCTTCAAGGTGACATTGGAAATCTCTTGCTGATAAATTATTGGCCCCGCCAACGTCAACTCTCCAATTCCAGCTCACAGGCAGCTCTCCTGCCACAATTCCAAATGCGCTTGAGGAATGGGGGAGGGGAGCATATGTTGGTTTCATCAGCTTCCCACAGCAGAAGTTCAAGTTTGACGGAAAGTATGTGGGTTGTGTGTTTTTAGCAAAAGGAGAAAAAAAAATCCAAGTGCTGAGTAGCATAATCCTTTGCATGGGAATGACAATAAACCTAATGTCTAGGCTGCAATCAGCTTAGGTGCATGCAACAGTCTCCTTTCTTGTTGATAGGAGAATGGAAATGACACCTTTAGGAGAGAGAGGTCACATTAGGTCCTGAATTACAGCCCAGGTTTGATGTAATGGGGTTGCACTGGATATAAGTTGACAGGATATGGCCCTTTTGTTTTTGTGTCTTCAAATATTATGTATTTATGTTAATTCCATCCCTCAGAAACATCCCCAGGAGCAGTGTCCAACATAATAGGGCTCCAGTCTTAATAGCAGCTTTTATGAGCTGTTATAATACAAATAATCAATAACTGAGAATGAACTAGTCATGAACAGCCACTTAGTGGCATGCTATTGATTGATGCTAGCGTATTGTGGTGTGAGTCTGCTCTTTTAGTGAACCATGCACATCAGAGGCGGGGAAGAATCTTGTTTGTAGAACTGCGTGAAAAGTGGTGGTTTCAGCTTACAGAGCTCTTTCCTTCAGCTTTGGTGCTCGTGGGCCCTATCCCCAAATTTGGCTTTGAGTTTCAGGTATGAACAACCCAAAAACTCCAAGTGGAGCTCATTTCAAACCTTCACTTCTTACCATGACACCATGCAAAGTTTCAAATCCTACATATTGCTTTAGTCAGTCTCCTTGTGCATATGCATTATGATCCAGTCTTTAATTGCATAAGTAGGTAATGAGGCACACATACCCCCATCTCATTCAGTGCACAGGTTAGATGGTGCACAGTGAAGGAAAGTGGGTTGGTTATAGAGAGAATGAGGCTTTCTGTAGGTCCTCTGCATCATTTGTTGTCAGCAATCCTGTGGAAAAAAATATGTGAATGTCTAGTGGATAGAGCATTGGACTGGGACGCAGCAGACTCTGGGCTATATTCCAGTTCTGCCACTAACCTACTGGGTCACTTCGGGCAAGTCACTTAGCCTTTCTGTGTCTCAGTTTCTCTAGCTGTAAAACAGGAATAATGATACTGACCTTTGCAAAGTGCTATGAGATCTGCTGATGAAAAAAACCACTATGTAAAATCTAGGCAGTATAATTAATTGAAGACTGTATCATAATACATACACACAAAGGGACAGAATTAAAGTTGCACAAGCAACCTTAAATTTGGCATTTCCAGAATGTATACAATGATGTACAGATATATTAAAAATGACTATAAATGAAAATGAAACTGACTTCATTGACAAAACTGAGAGAAATACAAAAAGCAAACAAACAGCAGAGAAGGTGAAAAATACAGTGGATTGTTATTAGAAATCTATGGAAGGAAATGTGCTTGTTCAATGTAGATGACTTTAAATATTTTCAGTGTCCATTTTATTCAGGTTGAATCATCTGATTATCTTTGGTATTGAACCAGATTTCAGAAACAATACATGTAAAGCTGGTAGGAAATTTCTGAATTTTTAAAATTTCAATGGATTTTTTTCCCCAAAAAATGTGTGTTTTATCAACAAGCTTATAAAATGATGAGAATTTTTGGAAAATTTTAAATTTGGCTGAAAATTTTGTGCAAAATTTTGAAAACACCACAAAAATCTGTCTGCATTTTTCAAACAACTCCAAGGGAAGGTTTTATAAGCATGTGAACTGCAAGATCTGCCAGGATACTTTTAATGATTTTGGGGTTTATTAAACAACAAAACCAGAAAACATTTAATAAACAAATTAGAGCGCCTCTGTGGTCAACTGCTGTACACAGCTACTAACTATACTGTATTGTTAACCCCAGCTTCTAGGGCACACCTCTAAATTCCTATATTCAAAATACTGGCCCGTATGAGGGAATGTCACTAAATTATAAACTTCCACATCCTCCCTGTGACATTCTGTACCTTGGGGAAATTATGAGAATTGTGTTGTATGTTTGTCACTAAAACATACTGTAACTTAGGGATTCAGCCAGATATTAGCACTGGGAGCTGGCCAGTGCCTTTCTCTGTTTGATTCATGAGTGGCTCTGGGAGGGAGCATTCATGCAATCTAGCTGGGTGTAGGGCTCCACATGTGGTTGTGCTGAGTGATAACAGCACCTGGAGGGGTTTGCTGCTGGTCACTAGCAAAGCATTGTGAGAGACAGCCCAGGCTGGAGAGAGTTCAGGGGGCACCGTGGTCCCATGGTCCCAAGCTGCACACTGGGGATCCCATCACAGAGGCGCAGCAAGCAGGGTGAAATACGCACCTTGTTGAACTGAGCAAGATTTGCAGTTCATACACTGGTGTAAACATTTTAAGTGAGGCTTTAAGTGTGGTGGCCAAGGACAGTCAGGAGGAGGCTACCGGTTTGTTATTTTCTGTTTGCTTATTTCGGGAAAGGGAAGTGGGGACAGAAAAGCAGGAAAACGAATGAAAGCAATGAAGCGATTACGAAGTTGGAGCTTTTTAGGCTACAGGTTGCAGAAAAAGAGAGAGAACATCTAAGATTGCAAACGAAAGAACTGGAAAGAAAGGAGAAGCGGGAGGAAAGAGAAAGAGAGCGGGGAGAAAGAGAAAGAAATACCAACTGCTAGAGAAGCAGAAGCAGAACCCACCAACCCCAGCGATTCCCATCACGCCAAAAATCCATAATTGGGACCATTTATATCCTGCATACAATAAGGCAGATGATATTGCTGAATATCTCACTCCCTTTGAAAGGTTGTGTGCAGTGCATGAAATCCCTGATGCCAAAAGAGTTCCTACCCTGATTGCAAAATTAACTGCTAAAGCTCTAAGTGTACTCAATTAAATGCCCATTGAGGATGCTTTAGACTATTGTAAATTTAAAAATACTGTTTTACAAAGGTTTCAGATTACCCCTGAAACATACAGAGTTAAATTTAGGAATCTTAAGAGGGATATTGGTATGAATAATGGGGAATAGGTGAACAAAATGAAAGATTTGATGGGAAAGTGGGTGAGGGGCAAAGGTGTTGCAAGCTTTGATCTTATTGCTCAAGAGCATTTCCTAGGCATATGCAAGGCTGATGTAAAGCAGTGTCTATGGGACAAAGATATAAAGTCTGTGGATGAGAGGGCATCTCTGGGTGATGCTTTTCAACAGTCTGAAGCATCTGTTGAAAGCAAACTGCCAAAACAGGGGTTTAAAGCTGGTGGGAAGGGAGGATCCCATTTTATCTCTAGCAAGAAGGAGGGTGGCTGGGAGGCTGGCAGGGCCGCCTCCAGCATTTCTGCCGCCCCAAGCAAAAAAAAAAAAAAGCCGCGATCAGCGGCGGAAATTGGAAAAAAAAAAAAAAAGGCCGCGCTCAGCGGCGGCAGTTCAGCGGC
This sequence comes from Trachemys scripta elegans, assembly GCF_013100865.1. NCBI lineage: Eukaryota > Metazoa > Chordata > Testudines > Emydidae > Trachemys > Trachemys scripta. Next base: position 83,314,703 of record NC_048299.1, read on the forward strand.
AGGTCCTTCGCTCCTAGAGGGAGTGAGGGACCTGCCACCCCCGAATTGCCGCACGTGCCGCCCCTCTCCCTTGGCTGCCCCAAGTACCTGCTTGTTAAGCTGGTGCCTGGAGCCGGCCCTGGAGGCTGGGCACTCACCTCCCCAAAACCATTCCTCTAACCCTCATCCCAAACCACCTGTAAAAACAGAAGAGCCCAAAAGGTGCTATAGGTGCAATTCCACTGATCATCTGAGGAATAAATGCCCTGTGGTAGGAGGAAGCAGGCAACCAATAACTCATGTTAGTTCTGCTGTCCTCAACACAGAACCCCCCCAGGCAATCAAAACCTATCATATTGGTTTTGTGAGATTAGCCTCTGCAGAACCAGATATGGAGCATGTTAAGGTTGTCCAAATTAATGGCAGGGAATGCTTGGGGCAGAGGGATACAGCGGCCCACATCTCTCTGGGTAAGCAGACTGTGGTCCCAAAGGCCAGCATATTACCTGGCCAAATGGCAGAGATTGTGGGGGTGCATGAAAGCAGATTCCTCGTACCACTAGCTAAAATCCATGTGGTGTGGGAAGGTTTGGAAAGTGTTTTGACTGTGGGGATAATGGAACACCTCCTAGTTGACCTGCTTCTTGGTAATGATTTTTTCCATGTAGCTCAGGTTAGAGTTAAAGTATTTGCCTGCACAGGAAGGAGTTTCATGTTGGGACCTCCGAGGGAAGGGGTAAGGTCTCAGGAACTGCTGAGAGAATGGTAGAGAGTCTCCTTGATTCTTCTGCAGCAGGAGGAAGCCAAATGCTTCCAGGTGGGAGAGTGAAACCAACTCTTGAACTGCATCTGGCGGCAACACCACCTCAGCAAGGGAGGGGGGCGTAATGCCTGCCAGGGAGAGAATTGTTGAGGTTGTTAGCTGCCAGCAAGTTACAGCTGAACCAGAGACAAACCTTGCTCTAGGGAGCATAGGGAAATGTGGGGAGCCCAGAGAAGAGGGAGGGAATCTCAAAAACCACTGAGGTGGGTGAGGATTCCTGCAACTCTGTCACACAGGGAAGCAGTGTGCTTCTAAGTATGGAAGGGGCTGAGACTAGCTCCTTTCTAGCAGAATGCAACATGCCCTGAGGATCAGGGGAAGGAGAGGAAGAATCCCATGCACTGCTATAGACTGGGGACCGAGTGGCTAAGCAGCAGTTCTGCAGAAAAGGACCTGGGGATTACAGTGGACAAGAAGCTGAATACGAGTCAACAGTGTGGCCTTGTTGCCAAGAAGGCTAACAACATATTGGGCTCTATTAGTAGCAGCATTGCCAGCAGATCGAGGGAAGTGATTATTCCCCTCTATTTGCCACTGGTGAGGCCACATTTGGAGTATTGCGTCCAGTTTTGGGTCCCCCACTACAAAAAGGATGTGGACAAATTGGAAAGAGTCCAGCGGAGGCCGACAAAAATTATTAGGGGGCTGGGGCACATGATTTATGAGGAGAGGCTGAGGGAACTGGGCTTATTTAGTCCAAAGAAGAGAAGAGTGAAGGGAGATTTGATAGCAGCCTTCAACTACCTGAAGGGGGGTTCCAAAGAGGATGGAGCTCGGCTGTTCTCAGTGGTGGCAGATGACAGAACAAGAAGCAATGGTCTCAAATTGCAATGGGGAAGGTCTAGGTTTACGGCGCTGAAACTTGCTGCGCTCAGGGGGGTGTTTTTTCACACCCCTGATCGAGAAAGTTCCAGCGCTGTAAATTGGCAGTGTAGACAAGCCCAGTGACATGGCTTGTATTTCAAGCATAGAAAGCAGTTTCTTACCACATTAGTGATGCCGTGAATGATCTTCTCATACTCTTTGTTTGCACTTCTCAATTCCTAAATGACCCTCATGGATCTTCTGTAGTATTTTTTGGGGGGTAGGGAGGGGACTCATTGGAATTACAACCTTGCTGCCCTTGAAAATCACCCATCTTTCACAGTAAGTTCATGTCTGCAGTTCCAATAGTCTCTTATACTTGGACAGCAACTGCTTATTTCTTCAGGCCACCCTTTATCACTTGTTTAAGGATCCCCAACAATAGATCTTTCTCCATTTCTCCTCTTATTTGTTTAAGTTTCCTGTTAGCTACAGGAATTGACTTCACATAGGCTTTCATCTCTATCTCTAACGTCTTCTCTGGTTTGGTAGTGGGAGTGACTGCTCTGGAAAGTGCATCTGCAGTGAACAACCAAATTATACTTTTGCAGCTTTATTATCATTCTTTGAATGAGGTACTGTACAGTCATTTAGAGGTTTGCTAAATAATGCTATCAGGGGCTTGCAGTCCGTTTCAACTTCCGCTGTCTGGCCATCAATATACTGATTGAATCTCTCACAGGCAAACGATATTCCTAAAAGCTCCTTCTCAATCTGTATCTGCTTTCTCCCTCAGTCGGTGATTTGGATGCACATGCCACTGGTTGCCAACAATCCTCATGCTTCTGTAAAATCACTGCACCTAACCCAGACAGTGAAACATCTGCTGAAATTTTAATAGGCCTTCCTGGTGCATAGAACTTCAGCACTGGTTCTTGTGTCAGTTGTTATTTTAAGCCTTCCCATGATTCCTCCTGTTCTGCACCCCAATACCATTCATTTCTATTCTCTAAAAGTTTTCTCAAAGCCGCTGCTTTGGTAGATAGATTGGATATGAATTCTGCAAGATAATTAACCATTCCCAGGAACCATTGAACATCTTGCTTTAACTGGGGAGGTGGCATCATTTCAATGTCCTTCCTCTTACCAGGTTTTACACCTTTGTTGGAAATAATGTCCCCAACAAAAGCCAGTTCTGTAAACCGTAACATTTCTCCCTATTTAGTTTGAGGTTTGCAGCTCTAGTTGCATCCAAAACTTCCCAACATCTACTCTCACGCTCCTTTTTCATTGTGCCCCAGATGATGAAGTTATCCATTGAGATGTCAACACCAGTAATATGTTCATAGATCATATGCATGGTTTTGTGGTACACTTCCGGTGCTAAATCTATGCCAAAATGTAAGCGTAATAATCAGTACCTTCCAACTAGGGTATTAAATGTGCATAGTTTTCTCCACAATGACTAGGGAGCTCACCCATTCTGTTGGCTCTTCAATTTTTTGTATTGCTTGTATCGCTTCCATCCTTGCAAGTTCAACCTTGAGTTCATTATGGAGTTCAAATGGTACCTTTCTACCTGGATGGATAACTAAAGGGACCTGCTTGTTTATCTGGATTGTATGTTTACCCTGCAAGCAACCCAACCCTTGAAATAGATCATGATATTCCCAAATGAGTGCCTCATAGCCAGGTTCAGTATGACCTTATAGTGAGAGCACCTGTTTTACCAGATTGAGTTTTTCACATGCAGCAAGGCCTAAAATTGGTGTCACCTCCTTTGGCACTACAATGAATAGGAGCTTGTACGTGGTGTTTTTATGGTGGATGTTAGCAATGCACCTCTCCTTGACTGGTATATTTGTACCAGAATAACCAGATATTTTTATTTTTGTTGTTCCCAGTTTTGGTCTTATTTTCAGTCTCTCATAATCTTGTTCAGACAGAATATTAACCTGAGCTCCTCTGTCCAGGAATAATTGTTTCATTCACTTTCATGGGCAGTATCCAGTCCCTCTTACTGCTTGATCCTAGTACGTCTATGAAAAACTCCTCAACCAGGTTGTCTTCAACCGAATGCACTTATCTTTTCTGCATTTGGGATCTGCAGCATTTTGCAATATGTTTATTTTTCACACATTTCTGACAGAGTTTCCCAAAGGCAGCACACTGTTTGGGACCATGCTGTGATCCACACCTTCCACATCCAGTCTTCCCCTTGGCAGTGGTTTTTGTACTGAGTGGTTGCACTTTTTGATTTTACCTATTCTGGCTATATTCTTTTGTACTCAGTACATGGATATCCCCTTCTGGTGAATTCAGCTCTTTGACTTGTGTTTTCGCAGTTTCTGCTGCCCTGCATATCTGGAGAGCTCTTTCTAAAGTTAAATCTCCTTCATGGAGTAGTCTCTCTTTTAACACATTGTCTTTAATGCCAGAAATTATTCTCTCTCTAACTAGAGACTGTCTGCTCATCGAAGTCACAGGTTTTACTGATTCTGTGACATATTGCTCAAAGGTGTCATCAGTTTTTTTGCACTCATGTAAAAAATTTGTGCCTCTCAAAGGTCTCATTCTTTTTGGCATGCAATGTTCCTCAGATTTAGTCAGCATTTTACTTAACTTCATGCTTTCACCTTCTTCAAACTTAAAGTTGTTTATAAATAGCCAATGCTTCCTCCCCAACAACATGCAAAAAGATCGATTATTTCACTTTATCATGTTTCTCCTCTGGCCCTATGGCTGCTAAATACAATTGAAATCTCTGTCTCAATTTTTTCCAGTTCTCTGCAGCATTGCCTGACAATTGAAGACTGGATGGAGGTTGCAACACAACCATTTTTGGCTTTTTTCCCCCTTCTTAAGCTAGTCAAAGTTACTATTGTGCTCATAAAATACATACAAAAGCTTTTGTTCTTGTCTGTTTGCTGCTCCACTTGCTCCCTGTGCCTCTGCTTTCAGTTGCAAACACAGGCGTTAACTTCAAAATGACTGCAGTTTCCTTCTCATTCAACACGTCTGACACCATGCAATAATCTTGGGGTTCATTAAACAACAAAAACGGTGCAGGAGAAAGGACTAAAACTTTTCATAAAACAAACTAGAGCACTTCTGTGGTGAACTGCTGTGCACAGCCACACTGTGTTCTTAACACCCAGCTTCCAGGCACATCTCTAAATTCCTATGTTCATAATACTGTCCAGGGTTACCATACGTCCGGTTTTTCCCGGACATGTCCAGCTTTTCGGCAATCAAACCCCCTTCCGGGGGGAATTGCCAAAAAGCCGAACATGTCCGGGAAAATGCCGGCCGGGCACTTCCCCTCCTGTGGCTGCTCTGCTCCTCCCCTGACTCTTCGGCTCTGTTTAAGAGCCGGGCTGCCCGAGCGCTACCGACTTCGGGCAGCCCCCATGCCTCCTTACCCTGCGCCGCCGGAGCCCGGGAGGGGAAGTGCCCGGCTGGGGGTGTAGGGTCCGGAGGGAAGGGGGCTGCCCGAAGCCCAAGCGCTACCGGCTTCACGGTTTGCCGGGCAGCCTCCAGACCCTGCGCCCCCAGCTGGGCGCTTCTCCTCCCGGGCTCCAGCTGCGCTGGGGGAGCGCCGGCCAGGGGTGCAGGGTCTGGGGGCTGCCTGGCAAACCGTGAAGCCGGTAGCGCTCGGGCAGCCCTTTCCGCGTGGCTGGGAGTGGGAGGGAGGAGGGGGTGGAGTTAGGGTGGGGTTGGGGCGGGGAAGGGGCGGG